>NC_056726.1:1117253038-1117285538 GCF_019279795.1 Protopterus annectens
CAAATGAAATCAGAACATTTATAAATTGCCATACATACTGGATAATATGTTTGGATACATGTAGATATGGATTATTTTGTTTTGGGCAGAACTCTTTGATGTGGAAAGAGGGGGTTTCATTATATTTCAGTAACATTATATGTAAGAGAGAGAGTGCAGTTCTCTGTGTAAACACACATAACAGATGCTGTTTTGCCAGGGATGGTTTGCACCTTTCCCCTCTTAGGCTTTCAAATATTAGCTAAAACATTGTCTTTCCCCTTAGTGTCTTTTTTAGGCAATGCCAAACTACAAGTACTTCAGACATAGCAAATCAAAACCAAGAAAATCTAAAGGTATTACTGCTCAATGCTAGGAGTCTAAACAAAAACTCCCCTCCATAAAGATCTCTTTACCCTAGACAGTGCTGATGTCTGTACGGTCATTGAGACATGGTTTAATGCTGTGGATAGCACATCAACAGTGCAAGGTTACAATGCCTTCCACACATTTAGACCAACTACTACACAGACAGGGAGTAAAGGTGGAGTTGTCTCACTTTCCATAAAAAATAAATATACCTCAAGGCTGGTGAAACAGGACAATGCACATGAGCTTCTCCACATTCAAATCACCATAGGCAAAATCCCATACCACTTCCTTGCAAGCTATAGGTCCCCCTCTATGACCCTGGAGACTAATAACATGTATTTAAGCATATTGGAAAGAATTAATCATCCGGCCTAATACCATATTTATGGGCAATTTTAATGACCCCACTATTAACTTGGAATCATATACAACATTAAATGTACAAGCACAGAATTCCCTGGAGTTCGTAAACTCAAACTCCCTAGACCATATTGTCAATACACCAATCAGGGGTGCAACCATATTGGATCTAGTCCTCACTAATATGGGAAAGTACTGCACACTCCCTAGTATAATGTCTTCTCTGTTAAGTACAGACCATAAAATGGTCTCCTTTGAAGTGAAACTAAAACTTGGAACCCCTGCTAACCCTGGAATATTCAGGAACTACTCTAAAGCTGACTTCCTACTATTAAGTGATAATCTGGCAAAATGTCAGGCCCACATAAACCCTGAGAGGGCAGCTGCCTACATGGAACTGTTCACAGAAATGATATAGAAGCATGTTAATAGCTGCATAGCGGCAGCTGAACCCACCAGGAAGAAGTACAGAACTAACTCAAAAAACAAGCCACCCTGGTGGAATCACAACATCAATAGGCTGTATGACAGAAGGAAAAAAAATCATGGCAAAAATTAGGAGCTGCAGCACCCAGCTGGATAAAAGCACTTTCAACAAATTAAACAAACACCTCAGAGGATAAATAAAGTCTACCATAGCCACATTTCAGGCCAAGGACAGCACCAAGACAATCTTTACCTATGTCCACAACCTCAAAGCAAATACACAATTGTATGCAGAGTTCATTGTTAATGGACCCACAAGATATAGCAAACCTGCTGATCAACAAAGTCAGCTCCAACTTTGCCCCTCTCTCCCCCTCAGTCTTCCATCAGGAAATATGACATTTTGACATCACCTGTTTGTCTGGAGGAACAGGACATGGCAAGGCAAGAGGGATCTCAACCTACTCAGGCAGACCCAGGAACCACAGAGCCGAAGGAGAAACAGAGACCCAAAAACAGACCATCAGTTATCTGGAATCACTCCACAAGACCACTGACAGAGGCACAGTTGAACGTGCTCAAAAGGGGTCTGACCTTTGTCCCACAGGAAAGATCTAACCTAACAAAGACCATCATTGATCTAAGGTTATTTTCCAGGAAGCTGCAGCTAAAACTCTTCTTCCATAACAGTAAAAAAGAGGGCCAGAATCTGGATATCCATGCATTGCAAACAGTGAAATGGAAGAAATCCAGCAACTTCTGCCCCCCCCCCCCCCCCCCCAACGAATGCTGTCATACAGACATTTCAGGAGAAATGCAAGGTGGCTGTAAGAAAGCTTTTAAGCAAACCACCCAGGAGAATAATTTACAACATTACCAAAGAGGAACTATCCACACTGAAGGAACTTAGCCAGCATGACACCAGGAGAATCTTGAAGGCTGGCAAGGGTGGGGGAGGGGTATCCTGGAGACCAACACAGTCACCTATAATTGCAAGACCACAGCAATGCTTCAGGACATGAGGTTTTAAGAGCAAGCCAGCCTTGATCGGGTCCACATGGCTTATCAAGACATCATGGCCAGCCTGGAGGGACTTGAAAACAACAAACTAATTGATGAAAGGCTTCTGGATTTTTTCACCATTGATCACCCTAGGATACCGCAGTTCTTTGGTATCCCCAAGCCACACAAGAACTTACTGGACCCCCCATATCATCCAGTAGTGGCCAGTGTTGGCTCCATCACTGAGACTATCTCTCTTTTCCTGGACTTCAAACTCAAACCATTAGCTGAGAACAACAAATCCTTCATTCTGGACTCCATGGACTTTCTGGAGAAAATTAAGGACATCCCAATTCATGGTGATTCCACCCTGGTCACCACCAAAGTAGAGTCGCTGTACACCATCCTGCCACATGACTAGTGCATCGCTGCCACCACCGAAGCCTACCAAACCAACCACGCAGTGCTGCCAGGAGAGATTGAACTACTAGGAGGGCTCCTAACACTCCTACTTGGCAACAGTTCTTCCATTTCAATGGCCAATTCTACAGGCAGTACACCAGCATTACAATGGGAGTGGCTATGGCCCCCAGCCTGGCCAATGCAGCTCTCAGGAAATGGGAAAATGAACATGTGTTCAATTCCACCTTTTTCAGGGACATGTAATGCTACTTCAGATTTATTGACATTTTCCTTGTTTGGATCAGAAGTCAAGACAACCTTCAGGACTTTTTTCGGCATATCAACAGTTCCACCTCCTTCCTTAAGTTTACAGCCAAAATCAGGAGGACATAGAATTTCTGGACTTAATCATCAAGAAGAATAGAGACCCAGCAGCTTTATCACACAATCTTTTCCAGAACCTACCAGGGTCAACTTCTTCCTTCATGCTTCCAGTACACACCCATACAAGCAGAAGCGTGATCAAATCCCAAGGTCTTAGGATTTCCCGAGTTTCCAAGAAACTCACTGACTTCCTAAGGAACATACAACAACTACAAAGAGACTTCCTGGCCAGAAGTTACACAAGGAGACTCATCGATAGGGTACTGGACCCTATCATACTCAACAGGACACAAAGGACTTTCAGACCATTTGTCAGCACTAGGATCCCCCAAATTCAGGACAACAAATACAAATTCAATTGCTTCTGGCTTACTCTTTGCACTACTACCACATCCTCAGAATCATAACTGACAACTGGACCATTATCACGAGTAACAGATTTTTGGACAAATGTTTTCAGAATGACCAACTTTTACAGCCAGGAGAGGTAAGAGCATTCAAGACTTTCTGAAGCACCCAGCTCTAGCTTCCCCTGGCACAGTTGGGACCTACCCTTGTAGCAACCCACCATGCCACTATTGTAAACACCTGAGTGGTGGTAATGGATTCTACTGTCATAACAACAAAAAGCAGTTCTTTCCCAGTGTCAGAGGGGACTGAAACCTCAAGGGTGTTATCTACAGGGCAGCCTGCTCCAAATGTAGTGCCTTTTACGTGGGTAAAACTATTAACCAGCTGAAAACTCGGATTGCAAATCATCTCCACGAGCTGTGATACCTCAACCAGATGAACCCGCTTGCCTTGCATGCCATAAAGACCAATGGCCATAACATCTTCAAGTTTCACATACTGGACCATGTACCTAAGACACCCTTGAGTGGAAACTTCAACTCGCTATTTGAGAAGAAAGAGCTTATGTGGCAAATCAAACTCCAAGTCAGAAAATCCCTGGGCCTGAAATATGCAGAATCCTTACTTCCAGTACTGAATTTGAGGAAAATTGATCACAAACTATTCCACTAAGGTACATGTGTTTCCTCACCTTTGCATTGTTGCTTTTTACTGTCCAAATGTAGCTTTTCAATTTAGCTTTAGTAAAAGGTGCAGTGGATTGTGTGCTAAGAGGTTTTATCAGTGTTGCTGTTTTTATGTTGTTTAAGTTCTTTATGTTTTTGGTTCTGGCAATTGGCAAGATCTCCTTTTTTACTAATTTTTGTTCTTGCTCCAGTGCCAGTGGCATTTCCGCTGTTCATGAATGTGGTTTTTAAGTTGATTTTTGCTTTATGAATGTAACTTTTCAATGCAGCTTTAGTAAAATTATGTATGATCCTTAGTTAACAGGGCTTTGCAATGTGGCTTTTTAAGGTTTGCATGTGTTTTTTCTTCTGTGCTATTGTCAAAAACTTTTCATTCTAATTAATGTGTTTGCATACCCCAAGGCTTCTACCTTTGCCACTTTTCATTATTAAAGACCACACACCACTGTGTATTTCCTAGTTTTAATCCTGATTTTTCTTGCACACATATTTAAGTATGTAGGATCTTTCCCTCATTTTATGCTGTTATTAGCTTTGCCCAACGGACCCACTCAATTCATAGTCCATTTGTCGCCATTCATTTCTGGCGACTCTTCCACCCCTCCCCAAATTTTCCATTCAAACAGAGAGCTCACTCTCTGATCCCTCCACACAGAGGCTCTTTCTGGGGGACCCACTCTCTGTCCCCCCAATCTGCATCCCCCAGCTCCCTACACTTCTGCACCTATACACAGTGCATCTTTGTCATTATTCAGAAGCAGGTCATTTGGATTTTTAGCTTTCTGCGCTCTAAGTTCCATAGCTGCCTCGCTTTATTGTTTTTTACCAAGCTGGCCTACGTACTCCTCCTGGTAGTAGGCAAGCCATAGACACTAACACTGGTTCCATCTCATGACCCTCACGCAGGATCCTGATTTTGGATTTTTTTCCCCTCACAGCCATGCCACCAAACTCAGTGACATGCCTTTTTTTCAGCTCTCTGACAATATGAATTTAGATTTCTTTTCTTTTTAGGTATGTGTATCAGTGTAATTATGTTTTCAGACTGTAGTAGCACCACATGGGATCAGCATGCTCGCTTAACCCAGACCAGCCAGATTCGCCCATTATCAAGCTGGGTGGTTCATGCTTCTTAGTGTTAGGTGGTTATTGCTGTTTTTGTTTTCCACAGGTTTAATTCCCACTCACTGCTTTATTCTTTACCACTGAAGCCTCCCTGATGAAGATCACTTGAAAAGCACTGTATACCTTTCAGCTATCATTATTGAAACTACACACTCCCAAACACTGCACAAGTAACACTATCAACCCCACAACAAGCCCCCCAGCTAGACACTCTCAGCCGCATTGGATTTCTATTCACTGGATTATCTAGGTTAGTGTGGCAAGGTTTTATTTTTTTCTTCCTTTTAAAAGGGGATCTTTATAGTTCTAGTAAACCTGTCTGGAGTGTTTTGATTTTTATATCTATGTACTTCATTTACTGAGATCGGCTATTGAGCCGAACATACATTTTGTTGTTTGTTTACTGAGACTTTTTGGAATGAGCCAAACATGATATTTTTTCTCTGTTTGTGAATGTACTATCCACAGTTATAGGAAGTGACTTAATAGGGCTAGGCTCATGCTGGGTCTGTTAACCAATCACATTAAAGGTCACACCCACTTAATGATTGGACCCCGTACACACACACACCCTCATAGTGGTATAAATAGAACTATTTACAATATGTTTCATACACTGGAACAATGCTTTGGTTGGCTTTAATAAAGACCGCTTATGGGATAAGAACAGAAGTGTCTAAGTTTTTTGTCTACTGACTTTTTTGTCTACTCTTTTGTCTGGCTGCACCATGATCTACTCTGTCTAGTCCGATTAAAGATCACAGCTCCTGAGAAGTAGCCGAGTGGATCTAACAAACACCGCAATTGGGACCCAGGGCTCACTCGAGTCTCTGGAAGCATAAAATGGAAAGGATTCACTGACTTAAATTGTCTCTCTGCCTTCACTTTTTATCTGTTTGCGTGGCTTAGTTGGTTAAAGTGCCTGCCTAATAAACAGGCGATCCTGGGTTCATATCTCAGTGGTGCCTTTTCTTCAAGGTTGTCATACAGACATCTCAATACCAATTTGCATACTGGCTCTTTTCAACTTCTGTTAAACATTCTCTGCATGGGAGAATGGCCTAATGCTTAAGGTGTTTGCCTTACAAACACAAGGTGCAGGGTTTTAGTCTCACAAGGGATAATTGTCTAGGCTTACAATGACTCACAAGGGCAGTTAGCGTAGTACTAACATATGTATGTTAAGTCTACTCTTTTATGGCATTTCTGTCCTTTTATTCTGGTAACTGTGTTTTGTTACACTCTGAGTGCACTTTTGCCACACTGTTTCTGAGTGCACTTTTGTTAGCATACCAGGTGTCCTGTTTAGGCATTTCACCAAAGAGGACTGATAACAGTCAGGACACCCACATTAGCCACTGGGGCTCAAAGGACTTGAGAAGCCACAGAGTGAAATCGGCTAGACCGCACTCAGCTAAACCAAGCACTGTTCACCCACATTAGCTACTGGGGCTGAAAGGACTTGAGACACCACTTAATATCAAAGAAGAAACAGAATGCGGTGCAGGCAAATGATTCCACCAAATGATAAAAGCCAATGTACTGAAAAATATAGTAGAACCAAACCACATCCAGTATTCAGAAAAAATAAACTTTTAGTGGTGAGCGCTTTTGCAACAAGTTTGATGAAGTGGCAATACTTGTTGAGAAAGCACTCACCATTAAAAGTTTATTTTTTCTGGATACTGTCTGTGGTTTTATTCTACTATATTTTTCAGTACATACCACTTAGTATACTCAGGTCGACCTATGCTCAGCTAAGCCAAGCACCATTCAACCAAGGTGAACATTAGGAGTATTCTCTAACTTTATTTTTACCTCTCTTTAAGGGGAGGCAATAATCCTCCAGGGCCAGGATCACCGTTTCTCACTTATCAGCTATTTGTTTGGGAAAGGCTTTATTGGAGGATTTTGGTGTCCTCTGTGGACTTAATAATGGCACCAAGTTTACAGTCATTTGTAAACTAGCTCAGCCATAAACTCTTAGCATTTGCTTTGGCCTTGGAATGGCCCAAGAACAGAACCCTGGGGTACACTGCTATTGACATGTCTGTGCAGGAGGTAGAGCTGCCAACCTTAATTTCCTCAAATCTATTTATGAGCCAGTTTGCTATCTAATGAGTTACATAGGGATTTACATTTACGTAGGAGAGTTTTTCTATGAAACCTGAGTGTTGGAGTGTGCCAAGTGTGATTGTGAGGACTGGATATGCAGTGTTTACTGATTTGCCCTCATCCATTGCTTTAATAACCTTCTGAAAGGAGTTGGCAAGGTTAAGTAGGAAGGATTTGCCTTTGACTAAGCCAAACTAGTTTGGGTCAAGAATTTGTAATTTCGCTATGTCTTTATTTATTAATTCCATCATGATCCTTTCCCTAGCCCCTAGCCTTACAAAAAGGCTGCTTAGGTTTATGGGACCACTGATGCTCTACCTTTATGGAAGAGTTGACTGTTTCTGTCCTCAATTCATCCAGTAGAAAGCCTGCTTGGAGGCTGTTACTGAATATCCTCTTTCAGAGATCTGACAAGTCATGTTTCCAGCTGACTAATAGGCAGTGTGGTATGCTATCTGGCCCCATAAAATAGGGCTCTTAGCTTTAAATAATACCTTGAGGAATTGTTCTTGCAGATTTGAAGGGTGCATAGATTTAGGTACACGATATGGGAATGTATGTGGGGAGATAGGGGAGAAGTCTGAAGTAAATTTGTCTGCTGGTAGATTCGCTGCATTCTAAGGGGTCATTCTAAGGGGATCCAGTATTTGTCTGCCTGGGATGACATGATCGACAGACCATGATGCTTTGCCAGAGATGGCTTGCACCTGTCGCCCTTGGGATTCCGGATACTGGCTAAGGCTCTTGCCACCCCTATAGTGCCTTTTTTAGGCAAGGTTCAAATGACAAATTCACCACGGTAACAGGTACAAGCAAGCAAAATCTGAGCGTAATGCTACTCAATGCTAGAAGTCTAAACCTCAAAATGCACTCACTCGAGGCACTTCTTAAAATGGAAAACATCGACATCTGTGCAGTAACAGAGACCTGGTTTAAAGCTCCAGAGAGCACCCCTGTATTACCAGGATATAATTCATACCTTTCGGCTACCTAACCCAGAACGAAGCACTAAAGGTGGAGGCGTGTCCATATTCATTAAGGATATCCACACCTCCAGGCTAGTTGAACAGCATAATGCATCCGAGATTATCCAAGTGCAACTAACTCTGGGCAAGACTGCAATCCAAATTGTAGCTTGCTACAGACCCACCACCATGCCCCAGGATTCCCACTCTTCATTTCTTGATACACTGGAAAGTATTAGGGTACAACCTAACACCCTAATAATGGGTGATTTCAACTACTCCACCATTAACTGGGAAAACTACTCATGTACCAACTCCTTTGCTCAACGTTTTCTGGAATTCATAAATTCCAATGGCTTGGATCAACTTATTCACACCCCCACCAGGGGCAGTAATATCCTAGACCTGGTCATTACCAACATGGGCAACTGGTGTTCCACAAAAGAGGTCAATTCCTCGTTGGTCAGATCCGACCACAAGCTAATCATCCTAGACATTCACATCCCGGCCCCACCCCCAATTAGGGAAACCACTGTAAAAAACTTCTCCAAAGCCAACTTCACACTTCTTAAGACAGAAGTGGCAAACTTTATGACACCCATGCAGACTGACAATAAAGTAACAACTGCTGAATCCTACACAAATGCACTTTATAAGCACTTACACGAGTGCATGGATCATGCTGTCCCTAATAGAACCAAGATGCTATCCTCCAAAAAAAGGAAGCCGATCTGGTGATCCTCTGCCATAAACAAACTCTACAACAAAAGAAAGAAACTGTTGCAAAAAAGAATAAAATCCCATCACTGGAGGAACACCCTGGTCAACCTCAGTAGGAAGCTGAGATCCCTCATAAAATCCTTCAAAGCTAGTTATGAAAATAAAATTGACACTGACTCTAAAGACTACCACAAAGCATTCTATAGCTATGCCAAGAAACTCAATGGCAACACTCAGATCTGCTCTGAGTTACAGCACAATGGCACTAAATATACAGAACCAACTGATATTGCCAACATCCTGGCAGATAGGTTCAGTGCTAACTTTACACCCCTCTCACCACCTAGAGGGCCCATCTCTATACCGGAAGAATGCAAAGTTCCTGTAATCATGGCTGCACAGATTAAAAAACACACTCTCCAAAGCCAAGAACACAGCATCCATGGGACCTGACAATATCCCAGGCTGCGTTCTACATGAACTACAGAATGAACTGGCACCCTACCTAAGTACCATGTTCAGTCATAGCCTCACCTCAGGCGTTGTGCTCACAGAATGTCGCACCACTATGGTTATCCCACTCCACAAAGGGGGAGCCACGATGGACTCCGGGAAGTACCGCCCCATTAGCCTGATGAGCCTGGTCTGCAAGACCATGGAACGTATCATCATGTAACTCATAAACAAAGACATTGGTAATCTCCAAACTCTGGATGCTACCCAGTTCGGATTTGTAAAAGGCAGATCATGTCTCCTAAACCTGATTGACTTCTTTGAAGCAGTCACCAAAGCCATAGATGAGGGTAAGGTGGTTCACACAGCTTATCTAGATCTCACCAAGGCTTTCGACACTATTCCCCCACTCTGGATTTATAGATAAGCTCACTAAACTAGGTATAAATCCCTATGTCACAAGATGGGTTGCCACCTGGCTCATGGACAGAACCCACACTGTGAAAGTAGCAGACTCCAAATCCGACTTCAGACCAGTGACAAGTGGAGTACCACAGGGTTCAGTCCTGGGTCCTCTCCTGTTTGGTATCTACTTCTCTGAAGTACAGGCTAACACAGAAGGTCTTTGGCTACCAAAGTTTGCAGATGACTGCAAACTAGGAGCCATAACTGAAACTTCTAACAATGTCGACATACTACAAAAGGGCCTCACTGAGACAGATGCCTGGTGTCAAAGCCATGGCCTGAAGCTCAATGCCAAAAAGGTATTGTCATCCCTTTGGTAAAAGCTCTGTACCCATGAACTACCACATAGCTGGTAGTCTACTTAATGCTGAAAATGTGATGAGACCTTGGGACACAGGTGGACAGAAGTCTCTCCTTTGATAATCACATTGCCACAGTGGTCAGGAAATCCTTCTACGTGGCTCACCTCATCACAAAAGGTTTCTCATCCAGAAAAAAAGAGGTCATTGTTCCCCTCTACTCATCACTCATTAGACCCATTATAGAGTACAATGCTCCTTTTGGTATGTACCTCACGAGATATCTACAACAACTGGAAAGGCCACAGAAATACCTCACAAAGAGGATTACTGGCCTCAAACAGATGCCCTACGGAGACTGTCTCAAAAAACTCCAGCTTTACTCAGTCGCATATCACCTACTCAGAGGCGATCTCTGCCTAACATACAAAGCTATGTCAAACCCAGAGCTGTTGGGCATGCTCCACTTAAAGAAATCTCAATCCCTCCGAGCTACACGCTCTAGGGACTGAAGCCTTATCACCACAATAAACAGAACATGCTGGAGGGATAGATTCCTGTCCCAGAGACTTCCCATACTCTGGAACAGACTACCTATCTATGTCAAACAGAGCTCCTCATTAGCACTCCTCAAGAAAAATCTTGATGATTGGATGGGAAATAGGAAATTCACCCTGGGGATCATTTCTGTGGCTCTGCTCGACAGGGGAACAGGAAAATAATTTTCTTGGGTGGCGAAAGCCAGGGTACCTTTTTGGCTGGGCTTATATAGGCCCTAGGGCCAATAGCCTAGTTCCTACCTATGAACCTATGAACATCATAATATCTCAATTAGGGTGGACTGACCATTTTCTGCTTCAGAATACCAAATGCTCTTTAGTGTTGTTCCAACCAGGACAGGTTTACATTTTTGTGTGTCAACTCATGTAACAGCGTGGAAAGCTCACTCAAGTCTGGGATAAATTTTCCTAAAGAGTTGACCATACCTAGAAAACATTGTAAAGCTGTGACATTCTCTGGAATTGTCATCTTCATAATTGCTGTTTGCTTAGACAGATCTGGTGGTAAGCCAGAGCTGATAAACCAATGCCCTACATAAGTAACTTCTTTCAGTTTGAATAAGCATTTCTGAGGATTCAGTTTAAGATTTACTTCACGTGCAAGGTCTAGAACTTTCCTGAGATTTCTATCATGCTTGTCTTCACCATTGCCTCCAACAATAATGTCATCTACTATAATAGCACATGGATAACCAGAAAATATGTGTTCCATTGTACAATGAAAAACTTTGACTTCACTAGCAGAATTGATTCTAAATGGCATTCTCAAAAACCTATATCTACCAAATGGTGTAGTGAATGTAGTTAACAATATCGATTTGCAATCCAGTGAAATTTGCCAAAAGGAGCTTTTTGCATCTAAAACTGAAAAAAAAAACAATGGAATTTGTCATGAGAGTGGCTACCTCTTCTACTGTACACATAGGAAGAGGAAACTAAAGTGCTTTGTTTAAGTCTGTTGAATCAATACATATTCAAATATCATCTGAGCTCTTCTTATGAGCTATGACCATGGAGGATACCCATTCATTCGGTTCTTTTGCTAGAGTAAGGACACCTAAATTCACCATTTTGTCTACTTATGCTATTACTTTACTCTGCATTGCTAACAGAAACTTTCATGCTGGTCTTACAACTGCACTTACTTCATGGTTTAACTTCATGAAATATGTGATTGAAGGTTTATCAAGTTCATCTTTGAAAATATCAGCATATTCACTAAAAATATTCTGTGTAAAACTGTTGTTGTTATTCATACTTATATGGTGAACTGCTTTATTAAATGAAGTCAGCCCCATTCTCAGACTGACTTTGAAGCCTAACAGTGCCTGCACATGTCTTTTGACTATGTAAAGCTGCAAGGCATATCTGTTTCCAGCAGAATGGTGTGAAAAGACTAGTGCGTCATCAGTTTGAATCTCTTCACCACCATAAGCAGCTAGTTTTACACACTTTGCTGAATCACGTTTCTCACCAGCTTTTACAATAGCAAGCATTTGTGCTGACATAACGTTGCACATAGATCCAGTGTATAATTTAAGCTCTACAGGTTTCCTTTTAATTTATACAGTACAAAATATCTCACTCTTTGCTGACAACTAATAGTCTTCTGTTTCATCAGTCACAGAGACACTATGAACATAGGTTTGCTCACAGCAATCAGAGTTTGCTACAGTCTCTATCTGATCTACTTGCTTCTTCAGATACTCTATTTTAATGTAAGTATGCTGCACTTTTGACTTGCAAAGAATTTTGAAATGATTCCAGTTTTTGCATTTGTGACTTTGCTGACCAAAAGCTAAACACTTTTCCCATTTAGGTTCATGACTGCCTCCACAATTGCAACAGTTAACAATGAGGTTGGGTGCCAGACCCTTTGGTTTATATTTTTCATCTTAACTTTCTGCCGTACACTATCAAAATTCACACTACCAGATACTGCAAACATTGCTTTTCTTAGTTGTAAGCATATTTGTATGCTTTACTGTAATATATATTTGACAAATTTCAATGGCTTTGCTCAATGTTAATTTACTATCTTGAAATAAAATCTTTCTCACTGCATCATTATTAACACCACATACCAGACAGTCTTTGTTAGAAAAATATGTATTTAAATATATGTGAAAGGCTAGTTTAAAGGCAAGGTAGTTTATAATGCATTTTATTCTATTAATCATATAACAGAAGGGATGAATTCATGTGTAAATGCAAGTAGCTTCTGAAACTGCAGTGTGCTTTGACCCCTGACACTGGCAGCTGCCAGCTCAGCAAGCCTAATGTTTATGCTTTTCATAAGTGATTATCTGCTGGGTCAGGAAATTAAATGTGTAAATCTTCCGCTCCTTCCTGATAAAATAACTTGTCCTTGTAAATAATTAAATCTTCCTTTCCTGATGTAGTAACTTGCCCTTGTAAGATAAAAACGCAGCTGGTGGGAAAGTGAAACAGTGAACAAAGAGGTGAATTTAAAGACTGAATCTGCTATTGTATTCGAACTGATATGAGACCTTTAAGAAGTAACTTTACAGAAAGACATTATGACTGACCAGCTGGATAGCAAGGCCGTATTGTATCTAAAGGAAAAGTTTTTTAAATGTACTGCATCAGCATTATTAGATGAATAGAATACTGTTAGTAAAAGTGATGTAGATGCCTTGTGACTAACCACGTCAGTAAGGTGGGCATAACTTGAATGCAAACACTATAAAATATTCTGTACTTCCTGCATCATGTCAGACAAAATTCTGTACTTGTATGGTTTTTTGCCTCCTGGTGTACACTAGCAAACGTTTGAATCTGAACCTCCTGTGTATTGAATTCTGATTTTTTATTTAACAGTTTGGTCCTTTCAAGACGGAATTCCCTTGGTAAGCTGCAGATCAGAGCGTATCGGTGGTTGAATACTGCGCAGGAGAAGTTACCGAAATGGTTCTTCTTGAAAGAAAAGACCTCCGACTGAATTGTCGTGTGTAAAGAGGCTGGCCACTTTCTGATCTGTGGCCGAAGAGTGGAATTTGAATGTTTTCAAAACCAAGAGGCTCAGGTACGAAGAATTTGCCTTTTTTCTGTTTTAGATCAGGGACTAGGTTACAGTATATTGTTGTCAAGATTTGTTTTGCAGATCAGGGACAAAAGGAAGTACTGTATATTTGGTCATAGATCAGGGTAACAGAATAAGGTAGACAGTTATTCTAGATAAACTGTAAACAGGAACTAAGAATTTGATATCACGTGATAAAAAAGGGTTACGTAACATTTTCTTTGACATGGGTAATCAGTGCACTAAAACCTCGCGAGATCCGCCCCTAACCGAAGACGCAAAATACATGCAATTAAAGCGTGCTGATAATGTTAGGTATTATACAAAATGGGTTAAAAAATATGAATTTGATGGTAAACTAGATAAACCTTCACTAGTTAAACTCCTTAAACAGCTTAAATCTGATGCAGAAGGTCAGCCAAAAAAGCAACGTCAACTAGGCATTCCTCAAGCACACAGGTGGATTGAGAAAGCAAATCGTAGAGAACAGAAGCTTAAAAATTCAAAAACATTATTTTTAGACAAAGAGGATAATAACTTGGTAATAGCTACAGCTCCTTCTCCTCCTCCCTTGCCCCCTCCCTTACCCTTTTCAGGATATGAAGCGAGTGGACAGGCTGGTCCGCCTCCGCGTTATCCTGAAGTTTCAGTAAGACCACAACCATTTGTTAGAGATCCTATTGAGACTAGGTCTTGAACACGTAGAACACATAAGGACACAGAATCATACCAGATAGAGAGGAATCTACAGGATGAGAGTGAGGAAGAAATATGCCCACTTATAGAAGTTCCAAATCCTCAGGCAGGACAGGAAGGGCAAGACCCAACACTCTTAATATATAGACCATGGACACCGGAAGATATCCGGAAGGCTACTGAGGGAATCCCCCATCCAAAAGTTAATTTTACGAAATTTTTAGAAGATTTACAAGGCATGAGGTTAAGTTACCACTTGAATGGGGAAGAAGTAGAAAAAGTAGTAAGACAAATTATAGGTCCAGATTGGCACATGATTTGTGGCGCCTGGAATTCTTGTAATGCAGAGCTCAGACCACTCCCACATAGTGACACAGAGTTAGACAACAGAGTGAAAGTTCTGACAGACAGAATCTCTGAGAAATGGAAACCTAGAGCAGACTGGACTTGCATTAATCAATGCATACAACAGGAAAATGAGACAATAGATGGATACTATGCTAGATTATTAGAATGTTTTAATAATCATAGCGGTATGTTGGTTCCTGAGAATCAAACGAATGATTCCCCCTATGAACAACAATTAAAAAATGCATTTTTAAAAGGTTGCATTGCACCTATTCGTAGCTTCATTACGAAGCATATGATAGATCATCGAACAGGGAGGCTACAAGCCTTACTTGAATACGCTAGACATGCTGAGAGACATTTTAATAGTAAAAGGAAAAAGAAGGCACAAGTCTTCACTGCTGAAGATGGAGCTGAAGTATTTGTATTACAGTCAGGTAAAAAGGGCAAGAAGAATGCCCAGGGAAACAAGCAGTCTCACAAACGATCAGAAGATTTTGAAGAGAGGAAAAAGAGAGGTGAATGCTTCAAATGCGGGAAAAAAGGGCATCTAGCAAGGGATTGTAGGCAAAAAAAGAAGGTAATTACAGAAGATAAAGGAGATGAGGACTGACTATATGATAGTGAGGATACATCAAGTGAAAGTCAGAAATCATCAGGAAAACTTAATAAACAGAAAGCAAATGTAAATGTGATAGAAGGAGTAGAGGAAGTGCAAGTAGATATGGAGGATGAAGAAAGTGAAATTTTGGACTTAGCATTATTGAGTTTAGAGCTCTACTTGGCAGATATGAAACCGGAAGTTACACTTCTGGTGGAGGGAAGGGAAGTCAAATTCCTGTGTGACTCAGGAGCATCACGGACTTTGATACACCCCTCCAAGTTACCAGAACATTCAGAATCACCTGATTATATACTAGTAAAAGCCGCAAATGGACAGCTATACAGGGAACCACTTTCCCATGATATAGCAATAACTGACCCTGTTTCAGGTATGACCCAGAGAAGTAAAATAGTTGTGTCTGCAAAGTGTCCAGTAAACCTATTGGGCAGGGACCTTATGCAGATATTTGGCATAGCAGTAGTTCCAACTGTACAAGGTATGGAGGCACAGAGACAAATGTGAAACCTTTGTAGTGTGAACGGAAGGTGAAACTTTTTATTGGTACAGCCAGGACCTAGTCACGACTGGTACAGGGGCAGTAACCAAGGAACTGATGAATGTAGCCATCAGTAAAGCTCCTTCCCTTGACACTGATCGACAGCATTTGTTACACTGTACTCTATACTACTGTACTACACCAGGACCTGATAGAGAGTATGAGCAAGAACTGTTTAGAAATCGTGCAACTAGATTGGTTTTGCGTACTTTGTACTGGGATACAGAGGGGAACAGTGTAGTTAGCTGTTCATTACCTCAAGAATTCCTTGCATTGTATAGATCAAATTGGTTGCCACATGTCAGCTTGACAAAGAATAAAAGTGTCAAATGGGCAGATTTAGGAGAAAAAGTAACAAGATGGGAGAAACAGACTGATTTAGAACTGTCAGAACAAGGGATACAAAAACAAAAACTGAATTGGTTGACACAGACACATCCAGCTGTACACTTGCAATCTAGCAAGGACAGCTGATTAGCATTTTTATAAGAAGAAGAAGAAAAGGCCTTGTGTGAAATTCCAACAACTCTTTGGTCAACAGGCAAGTCAGATGTAGGACTTATTCGAACAGCAGGACCAGTTAAAATTACCCAAAAGTCAGCTTTTAAACCACAGAAAAGACAATACCCTTTGAGAAAGGATGCAGAAATAGGAATTAAGCCTATAATAGCAGCATTACTCAAAGAAGGAGTACTGGTAGAATCTCCTGATTCACCATGTAATACACCCCTATTTCCTGTTAAAAAAGCAAACGGAGAATGGCGAATGGTACAGGATTTACAAGCTGTAAATAGTGCAGTAATACCTAGAGCACCCATGGTGCCAGACCCACATACTTTGTTAAATGATTTAGAACCACAACAGAAGTATTTCTCTGTGGTAGATATTAGCAATGCTTTCTTTTCAATACCTATACATCCTGATAGTCAATATTGGTTTGCATTTACATTTCAGGGTAAAAGGTATACGTATACTCGACTACCGCAGGGATATTGTGAGAGCCCAACAATTTTTGCACAAGAAATGGCTAGCAACCTGGCAGGATTTACCCCACCAGGAGGTAGTCAAATTCTACTTTATGTATATGACATCTTGCTAGCAGCCCCCACCCAGCAACAGTGCAGGGAGGATACAGTAGCATTATTGTAATTTTTAGCAATACAAGGACACAAAGTAAACAAAAATAAGTTACAACTTTGGAGAAAACAAGTTAGATACTTGGGATATGTTATATCCAATGAAGGTAGAATACTAGATGAGGAAAGAAAAACAGCAATTTTGCAAGCACCCAAGCCAACGACCAAGAAAGAAATGATGTCTTTCTTAGGTACAACTAATTTTTGTCGGAGCTGGATACCAAATTATGCTTTGGAATCTGCTCCACTGACTGACTTGATATATAAGACACCAATGGCAGCACAAGACATTTTACAATGGACAACAGAAGCAGAAATGGCTTTCTGCAGGTTGAAGCAGTTGATAGCTTCTTCATTAGTTTTTGGACTTCCAAATTATCACAAACGATTCTTTCAGACCATAGATTGTAAGCAAGGATATATGACATCAGTATTGACACAACAACATGGGGACAAGCAATGCCCCATAGCCTACTATTCATCACAGTTAGACCCAGTGGTGTGATCTTTGCCTCACTGTGTACAAGCAGTAGTTGCAGCCGCAATGGCAGTGCAGGCTTTGGCCTCAGTGGTGTTATTCCACCCTCTCACATTGAGAGTGCCTCATGCAGTTGCAATAATTTTACTGCAAGGGAAAGTGGCATACCTTTCTCCTGCTAGACATCTTTCATGTATGACTATACTGCTGAGCCAGCCTCATATGACAATTGAACAATGTACGACATTGAATCCATCAACATTACTTCCAACTCCTGCGGAGGGCACACCACACAGCTGCCTGCAGGAAATTGAACAGTTAGCTTTACCTAGACAAGATCTTACAGATATGCCCTTGGATAATGCCGAGGTGACATATTACGTGGACAGCTCATGCAGAAGGGGTCCTACAGGGAAGAATCTGGTGGGATATGCAGTAGTTACAGACACTGAAATTTTAGAAGCTCAATCCTTACCACACAACTTATCTGCAAAAGTAGCAGAGTTGATAGCTTTGACGAGAGCATGTACTTTAGCAAAAAACAAGTGTGTAAACATATATACTGACAGTCAGTATGCTTTTTCTACAGTACATGTATTTGCACAACAATGGAAAAATAGAGGAATGATAACATCTAGTGGAAAACCTATTAATCATGCGCAATTTATTTTGGAGTTATTAGAATCTATTCAGTTACCTACCAAAGTAGCTATTTGTAAATGTGTAGCTCATACAAAACAACAAGATAAGATTTCAAAAGGCAATGCATGAGCTGATGCAGCTGCAAAGCAAGCAGTCTCAGACTCAGAAACTTTACTTTTAAATGAGGAATTACAACCCTCTGAGATTTTAGATTTAGACATGTTTAAAACAATGCAGATGCTTACTACAAAAGCAGAAAAACAAAAATGGGTAAAATGAGGTGCAATTCTTGAGAATGGACTGTACATTTCCAAAGAAAGAAAACCGATATTGCCGTCTAATTTATTTAGATATGCAGCTTTGTTGAGCCATGGGCAGTGCCATGTCTCAACAGGGGGGATGGTACAGTTAGTAAATCGAATATTCCAAACATACGGATACACAAACTACACAAAAAAATTTTGTGCAGCTTGTCATACTTGTAACAAGCATCATGCACAAGGAGCATTTAAAACCAAGCAAGGAAGTTTTCCTATACCACCATACCCGTTCCATACTATTTGTATGGATTTCATAGAATTGAATAAATGTGAAGGGAAAAAGTTTTGTTTAGTTATTGTAGACATGTTTTCTAAATGGGTAGAAGCTTTTCCAACCAAAAACCCGGATGCAGCAACAGTGGCGAAAGCCCTGATAAAAGAAGTAGTCCCTAGATTTGGCATTCCGGAGAGGATTTATAGTGACAACGGCACACATTTTGTGAACCAGATGATTCACCGGCTTGGGAGATTTTTTGGTATCTCCTTAAAGAACCATTGTGCCTACCACCCACAGTCAGCAGGACTGGTGGAAAGGTACAATGGTACCCTAAAAAGTAAACTTAGGAAGCTAGTAGAGGAGACCCAAAAGAATTGTATATACTGTCTGCCTTTAGCACTGCTGAGTATAAGAACGGTTCCAAATGCAAAGGGTTTGACTCCCTTTGAAATGATTTTTGGGAGAGCATATTATGTGCCTCAGTGGAAAGCTCTCATGCCTGCAGAGCAGGAGGCTGACAGTTCATTAGCAGAATATATGAAGAAATTGTTAAGGAATAAATCTGTTTTGCAGTTTAACTCTTTTTCAGATAAGGAACAGACCAGACCGGTGGAAGCAGTCTTGGCCCCAGGGTCGTGGGTGTGGCTGAAAGTGACGAAAGGGAAAAACTGGGCAAGTCCAAAGTAGGAAGGACCATACCAGGTTCTGTTGGCAACGCTTACTGCAGTTAGAGTAGCTGAGAGGACATCCTGGGTTCATTTAATGCATTGTAAACCGGTAAAGAACTTTCAACTTGATAAAAACTTTGTGACTGATACACAACCAGACTGAGATGGCCAAAAACTAAGCAAATAGAAGTTTAGATCAACCCCAGAGATGTTGCATAATCATTTTGTTGTGTGTACATTTATTAACTGTAATTGTGACAATTTTCCTCTTGCTGTGGTTTATCCTACACACAACCACACAATTGAAAGTGGGAAGGCATGATGAAACGTCTATAGACTGGCATCCAAATTTTAACACATACCTGGCCATGAAACGTGTGTATGCAGAGACTATGAACATTTCAAATTGCTGGGTTTGTACAGCTATACCAACAGCATATGGAGGACTGGTAATGTCCGCTGTCCCTTTGGGGATAAATGAGACTTGGGAGAATTTACTTTTCAACACAGGAACTGTGAGATCACAGGACAAAATAGCTTTATTTTTACCTGTCACACAAAAAGGAGTTGTATGTTTCTATAAAAATGACACTCTCCAGGTGGGCTGGAGCAATTGCAATATAACCATATCTTACCAATGTTAAATTAAGAATAGTAATGGCAATACTTTTTGCAATACTAATTATGACTCGTATTTAAACTCATTGAAAACAACTATGAGTGACATTCAAAAAAAATCCAGTTTTGTTTAAACAATAGTCAGTTATAGATCAAAAATGTTTCATGCAGGGCTGATGCGTACTAAAGTAGAAAACTGTTATTTTATTTGTGGGAAAAATGCATATAAATGGTTACCTGAGAATTGGTCCGGCAGTTGTTTTTTTGGGTTACTTGGTTCCGGCAATAAAACATACTGCAGAATTACCTTTGGGTAAGATACGAAACGTAAGGGAAACAGCTCGAAAATCTGAAGGTCCAGTTAAAAAACCTGTGAATCCAGTTGAGAAGATCGAAGCTGGTTGGAAAGACCATAATTCAGTAAAAGACAAAAGTGAATTGACTCATATGGACTTGAGTGACAGTGTTATATCCTGAGCAGGAATACTACCAGCCTATGGAGCAGTCAAATCGATCTGGGAGCTGAGGAAGTTGTCGAAACTTCTCGAAGTAATGAGTAATGCAACTTTTTCCACCCTAGAATTGGTGACTGATGAACTGAACGCAATGAGAACTGTCGGGCTACAAAATCGGATGGCTCTTGACTTCACCCTAGCGGTGAGAGGTGGTACGTGTGCGCTTATCAAAGAAGAATGCTGTGCTTTTATCCCTAACAATCGCCACGAGATAAATAATCACCTAGAGGTAATTCAGCAAGTATCAGCCATGGCTGAACCAGGCCCAAACCCACTGACGGACTTTTTCCAGAATCTGTTTGGGGGGTGGGGTTCCATCCTAATGAACATTCTAATTGCTATTTGTGTGGGTATACTCCTAATAGGGGCATGTGTTTGCTGTGGAATTCCCTGCATGAAAAGATTAATCAAAGATTTTGTTGATGTATCTGTTACTGAAACTTTCTACCAAGATATTGAAATTGAAAGATTGATTTCAGATGACGCTTTCTCTGAAGTATAGATTAAATGACTCACTTAGCTGAAAATCCTGAGTGGGAAAGGCTAGGAGATGAAATGACACTATGCATACTTCAAAATAGAATAAAAAGTATTAAATAGGGGGAAAATGTTAGAAAAATATGTATTTAAATATATGTGAAATGCTAGTTTAAAAGCAAGGCAGTTTATAATGCATTTTATTCTATTAATTATATAACAGAAGGGATAAATTCATGTGTAAATGCAAGTAGCTTCTGAAACTGCAGTGTGCTTTGACCCCTGACCCTGGCAGCTGCCAGCTCAGCAAACTTAATGTTTATGCTTTTCATAAGTGATTATCTGCTGGGTCAGGAAATTAAATGTGTAAATCTTCCGCTCCTTCCTGATAAAATAACTTGTCCTTGTAAATAATTAAATCTTCCTTTCCTGATGTAGTAACTTGCCCTTGTAAGATAAAAACACAGCTTGTGGGAAAGTGAAACAGTGAACAAAGAGGTGAATTTAAAGACTGAATCTGCTATTGTATTCAAACTGATATGAGACCTTTAAGAAGTAACTTTACAGAAAGACATTATGACTGACCAGCTGGATAGCAAGGCCGTATTGTATCTAAAGGAAAAGTTTTTTTAAATGTACTGCATCAGCATTATTAGATGAATAGAATACTGTTAGTAAAAGTGATGTAGATGCCTTGTGACTAACCACGTCAGTAAGGTGGGCATAACTTGAATGCAAACACTATAAAATATTCTGTACTTCCTGCATCATGTCAGACAAAATTCTGTACTTGTATGTTTTTTTGCCTCCTGGTGTACACTAGTAAACTTTTGAATCTGAACCTCCTGTGTATTGAATTCAGATTTTTTATTTAACAGTCTTTTTATCACCTCATCTCTTAAATCATCAAATCTGCATATTTTAGCTTTATTTCTTAAGTCAGTAATATATGCTGCAATATTTTCACAAAGATTTTGATTTCTTGTGCAAAAGTTATGTCTTTCCATTGTAATATTCCTTTGAGGGTTACACATTGCTCTAAATTTACGTTTAAGTATTCAGCATCTTCCCTCATTTCAGCCTGTATCACAATATAGCAGTTCTCCCCCTCCTTTGCACACACAGCAGGTGCATACACAAATGAATATTCTCACAAAGTGACCTCAAAGCCAGCTAGATTAAGAAGCATAAATGCTTTTGTACATGCGTCTTTATCAGAAAATGCAGCTTGTATGAAACTATCATATTCTTGCTCAAACAATTTCCAATTCCCAGCAATATTATTATGAGACAACAGCGGTTGAGGTCTGTAAAATCCTTCTGCCATAACAACATACTGCTTTTAAACATAGGTATAGACCTGGTACTTGTAATTTTGCTCAAATGCACAACAATCTGTCTAAAAATGCTTTATTTTAACAATGCAAATATCTCAAACACCCTGGACACTTCTGATACTTCATAAAGTCTTACTTACTCCAAAAAAGTCATACATTGTCAAATAATTTGGCATTTTAGCCTTTTCAAACTTTTTAAACACTTTAATCGTTATGTCACTATTTCGGAATCAGAAATTATTTTAAACACTTTGAATGCTGTGCCAATTGTTTAGCAACTGAAAATCATTTGAAATGGATTTAAGTCCCTTCAAATAAATGCTGACCTGTTTGTGAGTCCACTCCTGGATATTACCGCACAGTGGTGCAGCGGTTAATGCTGTCGCCTCACAGCAAGAGGTTCTCTGGTTTGATTCTCGGCTGGGGTGCCTTCTGTGTGGAGTTTGCATGTTCTCCCTGCGTTCGCGTGGGTTTCCTCCTGGTACTCCGGTTTACTCCCACATTCTAAAAACATGCTTCTGGAGCATTTCTCCCCTGGCCTCTGCTGAAAACAGGATCTGTGGAACCTAGTCAGACTTTCCCGGTCAACAAATGTTAAATAAATAAAAATAAATAAATAAAATTACTGCACTTCTATCTGAAGGCCTCATGGCTTGCGAGCTGTTTCAACTTCAGATCCCATTCTGACACCATGTCGCATGTCTCGTGTATTTAAATGAGACACTGAAGCACGAGATGGGTTCAAGTAATTTTTTTTACATAAACAGAACAGGAGCTGTAACTGGAACATATACTTCGAACTTTATATGTTTACTGGCTGACTCATTACTTCTAACATACTCAAATGTGCATCTTCATTCAAGCTTACATTCACACTGGCTGACTAAACAAAATGGCAATGTTCTCGCATGTGCTCAGTAACTTATATGCACATACTATCTAGCTACAGTGGATGACTAGGTTCAACATTGGTTGGAACAGACCATCCAGGTGCAATTAACCATAGGCAAGACTGCTCTGCAAATTGTAGCATGTTACAGGCCACCCTCACAAACTCAGGAACCTCACATGGCCTTCCTGAAAACACTAGAGGGGATAAATGTATCACCAAACACCATCATACTAGGTGACTTCAATTACCCTAATATAGACTGGGAACACTACTCAAGCCCAAACACCCTAGCCCAAAAGTTCCTGGAATTCATAAACTCAAATGCCATGGAACAACTAGTCACCATCCCCACAAGAGGAGAAAACATACTTGATCTCATCATCACGAACATGGGACACAATGTTCAACACCGGAAGTATACCCCTCACTGGTGAGATCAGATCACAAACTAATCTCGCTGGAGGTCCTCATCCCACCCCCACCTGAAATAAAAAAGACCACAGTAAAGAACTTCTCAAAAGCCGACTTCACACTTCTAAAGACTAGTGTGGTCTCCTTTAAGGCCCCCGAACCGGCGGAAAACAGTACTCAAGCCGCTGAATCACTTACAAATGCCTTCTACCAGCACCTGCAGGACTGCATGGATAAGGCAATCCCAAGCAAAACAAAGACTCTTTGTACCAAAGGCAAGCGTCCAGTCTGGTGGACCCCAGCCATAAACAAACTCTACAACAAAAGGAGGAAGCTACTACAAGATATAGCAAAATCCTTAAAATGTAAGACACCCTTGATCACTATAAGTAAAAAACTAAGAGCTCTCATAAAATCATCCAAAGCAAATTTTGAGAGAAAAATAGCTAAAGACTCAAAAGACAATCATAAGGCCTTCTTTAGCTATGTTAGAAACCTGGGAGGAAACTCCCAGATATGCTCAGAACTAGTTCAAAATGATGTGAAGATTACTGATCCTACAGACATTGCCAACATACTGGCTGACAGGTTCAGTGCAAACTTCTCTCCCCCAAAAGGAGAGATATCTATACCAAGCGATTGCAGCCCCCAAACATCTCCAACGCCCAAGTGAGAACTGCTCTCTCAAAGCAAAAACACAGCATCCATGGGACCTGATGGTGTCCCCGGCTGTGTGCTCCACGAACTCAACGAGGAATTAAACCCACAGCTAGGACAGCTGTTTAATCATAGTCTTACCTCTGGATACGTCCAGGAGTGGCGCACTGCAACTGTGGTCCCACTTCACAAAGGCGGTGCCTCCACCGACCCTGGAAATTACCGCCCATTAGCTTGACAAGTCTTATCTGCAAAGCCATGGAGAGGATCATAATGGACCTCATAAATAAAGACATAGGGAATTTGCAGACTTTGGATCCATCCCAGTTTGGCTTTGTCAAAGGCAGATCATGCCTTCTAAACTTGGTTGACTTTTTCAAAACAGTCACCAAAGCCATTGATGAGGGAAAGGCAGTCCATACAGCCTACCTCGATCTGGCGAAGGCCTTCGATACAATACCCCACTCGGGTATCATTGAAAAACTCATCAGCTTAAATGTTAACCCATATATCACAAGATGGGTTGCAAACTGGCTGAGTGACAGAACCCACAGGGTCAGAGTTGCTGGCGCCATGTCAGACTCAAAGCCTGTCACAAGTGGTGTACCACAGGGCTCAGTCCTGGGCCCACTCTTGTTTGGCATCTACTTTTCCAAGTACAAGCAAACACAGGAGGGTTATGGCTGACAAAGTTTGCAGATGACTGCAAACTGGGCGCCATAGTAGAAAACACATCTGACACAGATATCCTTCAGAAGGGTCTCACAGAAATGGATAACTGGTGCCAGAGCCATGGCCTAAAGTTAAATGCCAAAAATGCATAGTCATACCCTTCAGGAAAAACAAGGTTACCCCTAGCTACCAAATAGGTGGCAATCCACTGAGCACAGAAGAAGTTATCAGGGACCTGGGGACCCAGGTTGATAGTAGTCTGTCATTCGACACCCATGTAGCTAAAGTAGTTAGGAAGACCTTCTACATTGCCCACCTTATCATGAAGGGATTCTCATCTAGATCAAGGGAGGTCATAGTCTCCCTATACTCATCACTCATCAGACCAATGATTGAGTACAATGCCCCATTCGGAATGTATCTGACCCGACACTTGCAGCAGCTGGAGAGGCCACAAAAGTTCCTCACCAAAAGGATAAAGGGTCTCAAACATCTGCCCTATGCTGCCCGACTGAAAGAACTCCAGCTCTATTCAGTCGCTTACCGCTTGCTTAGAGATGACCTTTGCCTAACATACAAGGCCATGTCAAACCCAGATTTGATGAATATGCTTCACCTCAAAAAATCTAGATCCGTCAGAGCCACAAGGGCGGGAGACTTAAACCTCGACATGGCTATTAATAGGACGTGCTGGAGGGATAGATTCATCACCCAAAGACTCCCTATGCTGTGGAATAAAATCCCGGTATATGTGAGGCAGAGCACCTCGCTGGCCTTGTTCAAGAGAAATCTTGATCAATGGATGGGAGATCGCAGATATACCCTAGGGATTACCTCAGTGTCACTGCTCGACAGAGGCACAGCAAAATAATGGGTATAGTTCCCCATACTAAAGGGGTGGCGTAAGCCACAAAACTATGGGCTAGGCTTGTAAATGCCCTCTGGCAGATAGCCTAGTATGAACCTATGAACCTATGAACCTATACTCACTGATCTACAATAACCTCATATGCAACAAAGCACAGACCGTACTGTAAATGGCATGACCAGCAGTGAACCAGAGGCCATTACCAGCCTTTTGGCTGATAGGTTCAGCTCAAATTTGTCCACCAACCCTCCCAAGATAGCCCAAAGGAAATACCACATACCACAATCCCCCAAATATTATTAGGCAATAGATCTTCAATGCACTTTAGAAGGACAAAAACACTGCATAAATGGGCCACAATAACAACCCAGGATGCTTACTAAATAGCATGAAACATGACTTCTCTGGTCTACTTGAATCACTTTTCAACTGGAACCTACAGTCAGGTTTTGAAGATCTTAAAACCCTCGACCTGCCTGGCATGCTGGACTTCTACAGTTCAAACAGACAACTTCGGTCTTCCAGCAAAGCCTTAATCAAAACCATCACATGCAAAAACAACTATGGGGAATTACTGTTTGCCCAAGAAATAGCAAAAATATAGAACAACCTTCACCCTGACCTCAGACTACAATACTCCACACCCTCCTTCAAAAGCCTACTTAAAACATACCTCTTCACCAATCATCTATGCAATTGTAATTGACCCCCTGAAGCCTAGTCCATTCACTATTTCTACACCCCATCAGTCCTGGGCAACACAAACAACACCATCTAACTATACCTATCCATGTGTGAGCAAGAGCAATTACCTATATATGAGTTAATGTACGTGTGTGTGTGTGTGTGCGTGTGTGTGTGTGCCTGTGTGTGTGTGTGTGTGTGCGTGTGTGTGTGTATGTATGTGTATATATATGTGTGTGTGTGTATGTATGTGTATATATATATATGTGTGTGTGTGTGTGTGTTTGTGTGTGTGTGTGTGTGTGTAATGTCTATACACACTGAGCAGAGTGGAGGAGGGGCGTTGACTACAACTCTGATCTGAGATATATAAGTATCCTGTTTTTTTGGCTTATTTATACTGATTATTGTTTCTAGCAATTTATATATAGCACTTTTATTGCCTGCTGCATAGTTTTTACTGCATTATATTGCTATTAACTAATCTGCATGGGTAACTGATTTGTTTGTTGTTAAAAGCATTATGTAGAGTCTCTTTGCTCCTTTATCTGTTTAAAAACTTTCATTTTGTGGCTTTCTGTAGTGTTTACTGTCTAAAGAGTGTAGGCTAATAGTTTTAGTATTGGTTCCCACCCTCCCTCCCTGTTGGCGTCTTGTTGTTATACTTGGTGGCTTTGCAGTTGCCTGTCCCTACTGTAAATTTGATCTGGGACACTCTTCCCAGTCTAGTGTCATTAGCTCATTCTACCTAATACAGACAGAACATCTGAGAAGGCCTTCTGTTCCTCCTTTCTCCCTTTCAAAAAAAAAGAAAAATTGCCTGAATCTCCTTGTGTTCTGACTGTGCTTCTCAAATATTTTTGGAAATATTGAGTATATTTTAGAGCATTTATTATAACTGTATTTGCCTTAATACTGCTACATCTCAAGTGCTCTAGGTTGCACTGCATCTGAATTGTTTGTGTGTTTTAGTTGCTTTTCTGTATATATAGACTTCTCTGTATATGTAGACTAGGTACTTATCCTGCTGTATTACAGCCTCTTAAATCGTTTTTCAGTTGTGCACTTGCCTTGCTTCATTTAAAAAGTTTTAAATTGCTAATTTTTTAAAGTTTTAATTGCATTTACTGTTTAGGACTACACACTCAAGTGTGTTAGCCTTTTCTGTGTTTATTTACTGTATTATTGCTTTGTTTAGCCTGTTTTAACAAAAAAAAAAAAATACTATCTTGTTTGCTCTTTTTCCACCTTTCCTAGCCAGTCCAGATCCCAGGCTTTGCTTGTCTCAGGACTTTATTTTCTGTGTTCAGAACTATCCAGACCTTGCTGTGGTAGAGGGAAGTCCTACTGCTTACCAGTGGGAGTGGTGAGCATTGTACTGCCTATCTAACACTAGAGGAGTGGTTTCCAGCTCTAAAATTGTAATTTTATTAGCGTTTTGGACTGATTTCTATCCGTTTCAACTTTCTGGCTTAAAAACGCATGTGTTTGCACATTTTGCACATTGTGCAGCACTACGAGGCTACAGTTAAACTATTCCAGGTGCCAGAAAGTCTGCTCTTCAAATTTTCCCTCAGAACTAGCTGGTTTCTCAGTAGTAGCACTAAAATCTGAACCCCTGTGACTAGCACTTGGTCTAGAACCTGCTGGAAAGCACTAGGAAGTCTGAAACTGATACAAGCACTCAACTCTCCTTGTCAATAAGGAGAAATTAATCGTAGGCACTAAACAGCCTATAATTACAAAAAAAGCACCTAAACAGGCATGTCCAAGGGTCAGCTTCCAGTGATTTCTCCTGTCCACCTGGTGAATCTGGGCATACTGGGGTAATGCGGCAACTGCCTCATGTACACAGACAACCCTTTCCACCTACCACCCAACTCTACAACCTGCGAGAGATGCACTTACATAGCCAAACTGGAAGCAAAGCTCTCCCAGGACAAGATTGTGCTAGACAGTCATGAGGAGAAGGTTAACACCTCAAGCAAGTCATAGCCCTTCAAAACCCATACCATCAACACCCACACATAGCAGCACTAAACCCACATATGCGGTGGCCCTTAAAATAAACCTGCCCAAGCAACAAGGACCTCCGAAGCTGAAACGCAAAAAAACACCGGTAGAATATGAGCAGCCAAAGCATGTGTTTGGGGGAATTGAGTATGTGACAGTTTGTATGTGTTAAAATGTACTGTGTACTGTGAACTGTGAACTTTGTATGAACTCTGAGCAATGAGAAAATACTGAAAAACAAGAGTCTGTCTGAAAGCAGGAAATGTGCCTTTTATGGAAGTGCATCTGATTTTCTTTCTTTGCCCAAAGATATGATGATGTGAATTGTCTTATGTTTACGGGTAAACCTTTGATTGGTTAATTGCCCTTTATAATGATCTAATTGGTTCATTTTTATATTTTTGTACTGTCAGCAATATCACCAGTATATAAGCTTGTTTATTCCTTTGTTCTGGGAGTCTCCCTTGTACTTTCCATGAGGCTCCCACACGTGTGTACTGTAGATAATAAAAACCACTGAAAGAAAGAAAGAACTATTTGTCTTCATTTTCAAAGTGTTGTGTAACGTAACACACCAGTCACAACCAAAGTGACACATAGCTCACAACACCAGTGTGCCACCCAACAACAGCCCCTAAGGCAAGACAATGTACCCAACACTTTAGTCATAGGTGACTCTATAGTCAGGCACACTGATGTCCCACTCACCAGGCTGAGCAAGGAGAAAATTACAGTCAGCTGCTTGTTGGGTGCCAGGATCCGCCACATAACGCATGCACTCAAGTCACTCCACAACAAGTACAAATACGACTCCGTCATTGTCCATGCTGGAGTGAATGACTTGAGATGTACCTCCCTGGACTACACGAAAAGAGACATGGAAGAGATCTCGGATCATGTGGCCCAGGCAGGTATGACCCTAGCCCTGAGTAGCATCCTGCCTTCACCCAGAATGACACCGCAGTATAAAGACAAAATGATTGACTTCAACGATTGGCTAAGCTTCTGGTGTCATTCAAAGGGGGATCCAGTATCTGTCTGCCTGGGAAGACATGATCGACAAACCACGATACTTTGCCAGAGATGGTCTGCACCTGTCAACCCTGGGATTCAGGTTACCAGCTAAAGCTCTTGCCACCCCTATAGTGCCTTTTTTAGGCAAGGTTCAAAGGACAAAACCACCACCGTAACAGATACAAGCATGAAAAATCTGAAGGTAATACTACTCAATGCTAGAAGTCTAAACCTCAAAATGCACTCTCTGGAGGCAGTCCTAAAAATGGAGAACATCGATATCTGTGCAGTAACTGAGACTTGGTTCAAGGCTCCAGAGAACACCCCTACAATACCAGGCTACAACTCTTGCTACACTTTTCGGCCACAAAACCAAGACCAAAACAATAAAGGTGGAGGAGTGTCCATATTCACCAAGGATATTCACACCTCCAGGCTAGTTGCCCAACACAATGCATCTGAAATTCTCCAGGTGCAACTAACACTAGGTAAGACTGTAATCCAAACTGTAACTTGCTACAGATCCCCCACTATGCCCCAAGATTCTCACTACACCTTTCTGAACATACTGGAAAATATTAAGATACAACCAAACACCTTAATACTGGGTGATATCTACTACCCTGCCATTAAGTGGGAAAACTACTTGGGTACCAACTCCTTTTCCAAACGGTTCTTGGAATTCATAAATTCCAATGCCCTGGATCAAATATTCCATTGTCCCACCAGGGGCTCCAATATCCTAGACCTGGTCATTACCAACATGGGAGATAGATGCTCCCCAGCAGTGGTCACCCTCTCATTGGTCAGGTCACCCTTGACATCCACATCCCACCCCCTCCCCTTCCAGTAAGGAAACCTCCTTAAAAAACTTCTCCAAAGCCAACTTCATGCTACTGAAGTCAGAAGTGACAAACTTCATGACACCCATGCAGACAGGATCTGAAAGTTCGACTGTAGAATCCTACACTAAGGCAATGTACGAGCACATCCACACGTGCATGAATCGTGCCATCCCAAATAGAACCAAGATGCTCTCCTCCAAAAAAAGGAAGCCAATCTGGTGGTCCCCTGCTATGAACAAACTATACAACTGAAGGAAGAAACTGTTGCAGAAAAGAGGAAAATCCCAGGATGCAAAAAAACTCCCTCACCAGCCTCAGTAAGAAGCTGAGATCCTTCATAAAATCCTCAAAAGCTAGTTACGAAAATAAAATTGCCAAATATTCAAAAGGCAACCACAAGGCATTCTATAGCTATGTCAAGAATCTAAATGGCAATTCTCAGATCTACTCTGAGCTTCAACAGAATGGCATTAAATATACTGATCCCAAGGATATTGCCAATATCCTGGCAAATCGAGTTAGTGCCAACTTCACCCCCCCACCCCCTAAAGGGCCCATCTCAATACCAAAAGATTGCCAAATTCTGGTAATCACAGCCACACAGGTAGGAACCGCACCCTCCAAAGCTAAGAATACAGCATCCATCGGACCAGATGACATCCCACGCTGTGTACTACATGAACTATAAAATGAACTGGCACTTCACCTAAGTGTCATGTTTAATCATAGCCTCACCTCAGGCTTCGTGCCCACTGAGTGGTGCACAGCTACAGTTATCCCACTCTACAAGGGGGGGATCCACCTTGGATCCCGGGAACTACCATCCCAAAAGTCTGACAAGCCTGATCTGCAAGGGCATGGAACGCGTTATCATGGAACTTATAAAAAAAGACATTGGCAACCTTAAAACACTGGACCCCACCCAGTTTGGGTTTGTGATGGGGTCATCTTGTCTCCTGAACATGATTGACTTCTTCGAATCAGTCTCCAGAGCTGTGGACGATGGTAAGGCGGTCCACACAGCCTATCTGAACCTCACCAAGGCCTTCATCACCATCCCCCACTCTGGAATCATAGATAAACTTATTAAGCTGGGCATAAATCCCTATGTCACTCGATGGGATGCCAACTGGCTTACTGACATAACCCAGACTGTAAAAGTAGCCGACTCCAAATCCAGCTCCAGACAAGTGACAAGTGGAGTACCTCAGGGTTCAGTCCTGGGACCACTCTTGTTTGGCATCTACTTCTCTGAAGTACAGGCCAACACTAAGGGACTCTGGCTAACAAAGTTCACAGATGACTGCAAACTGGGAGCCATTACTGAATCCCCAAATGATGTGGATATTCTACAAAAGGGCCTTACAGAAACAGATGCCTGGTGCCAGAGCCATAGGCTCAAGCTTAATGCCAAGAAATGTATAGTTATCCCCTTTGGAAAAAAAACATTTACCCATGAATTACCACATAGGTGGCAGTACACTAAACATCAAAAGTGTGATGAGAGACACAGGGACACAGGTGGACAGTGGTCTCACTTTCGATAACCAGATCGCCACAACAGGCAGGAAATCCTTCTATCTGGCATACCTCATCACTAAGGGCTTTTCATCCAGAAAAAAGGAGGTAATTGTACCTCTGTACTCATCATTAGACCCATTATAGAGTATAATGCCCCGTTTGGTATGTACCTCACAAGACATCTGCAACCACTGGAAAGGCCACAGAAATACCTCACTAAAAGAATCACAGGCCTAAAGCAGATGCCATATGCTGACCATCTAAAAAAACTCCAGCTATACTCTGTGGCATATCGTCTACTCAGAGGTGATCTCTGCTTAACATACAAGGCCATGTCAAACCCAGAGCTGTTGGACATGCTCCACTTAAAGAAATCCCAATCCCTCTGAGCCACACGCTCCAGGGATCTAAACCTTGTCATCACAATGAACAAAACATGCTGGAGGGATAGGTTGTTGACTCAGAGACTCCTCATACTCTGGAATAGACTGCCCATACATGTCAAGTAGAGCGCCTCCTTGGCCCTCTTCAAAAGGAACCTTGATGATTGGATGGGAGATAGGAAATTCACTCCGGGGATCATGTCAGTTGCCCTGCTAGACAG